>NC_089526.1:1860765-1863265 GCF_963924715.1 Thunnus thynnus | reverse complement strand
AACTTTCCCCTTTAACCACTGTTAGTATGATTTTTATCTGACCCTATGCACTTCACTGATTTTGGGTGTTGGACATGTGACATAAACATTTCAGAGTCTGCATGTCCCCTTAGGTAACATGGTATGGCCCTTCAGGGGGACCTTAGAAATACAAACAATGGATCCATGGTCAAGTTTGGAACTGTTCCAGATGTGGGTTGTTGTGACACATAATATGTTATGAGGCAGCTGTCAATTACTTGATGGACGGCCCCAACTGACCTAGTGCCCATGGAAAACCGTTGTTATTCATGTGATAAGATACAGAGGTGTAACCCCATATAAGTTATGCACCGACAGTGGTACGGTGCCCAGACCATCTTTGTACATGGAATGGACCCGATGGCCATCGTCTAATAAACGTCTACAAAATAAGAACTTCGTCAGCTCTTCCTTTGAACGATATCATCACACATCCTTCCTTTCAATCGCTGAGCAGTTTCTGAATGATTGTTTTTAAATGTAAAACATCTGTCGGTTCCTACGATGCTCTACTGTACCTCTGAGCAGGAGGTCCGTCCATGATGATGTTGATCCACAGGATCTGCATGGCGTTCAGCGGGTTGGGGAAATTCATCAGCGTCGCCAAGGAGATGAGTGTGAGAGCTGCAATACTCCTGGAGACCAGCAGGTGGAGAGAGAGAGAGAGAGAGAGAGAGAGAGAGAGAGAGGTTGGTAAAACACTACTGCGCCTGCGAAGCTTCGTTTTTACAGAGTCGACACAGAAAATGTCGACGCAACAGGAATTATTTTCACACTGTGTCACTTTTTTTTTTTTTTTTTTATACCACTCACGTGCTCAGCTGGAAGCGGACAAAGTTTTTGATGTTATTATAAATCCCTTTTCCCTCCTCGATGGCTGACCTGGAAACAGACAACGTTTAAAAAGACCTTAAACTTAACTTCAACTTCATGACAATATAAAATAAAGATAACTTTAACCTGCCAAACACACATATCAGTCGGTATATGTTACATTATTTTGCATATTTACATCTTTCCTCAAAGCTAATTGATTATAAGTATATAAGTATTAATCTCCGCCCAGCGTTTGACTCACATGATGGTCTGGAAGTCGTCGTCCACCAGGATCATGTCGGCCGCCTCCTTGCAGACGTCGGTGCCCGTCTGACCCATCGCCACGCCGATGTCGGCCGCCTTCAGAGCAACGGCGTCGTTCACCCCGTCGCCCGTCATCGCCACCACGGCGCCGATGTTCTGGAGGGACTGCAGGAGGGCGGGACGTTTACTTTCATATAATGACTGACAGTCGTTCTGTGGTTGTTTATTAGTGAGATAAAGTCTTTGCAAACAGATCATACAGGATGGTAAATAAACTCTCACTATCCCGTCTATTTTGTAGAGTTGTTTGTATATTGTCAAAATGTTAAGATGAATAAAAAGATTGCAGCCGTACTATGACAGGAAAATAAACATTAAAAGTTTCATATGAAATAGGGATGCACGATATTATCGGCACGTCGTCGGTATCGGCCGATAAAAGCTCTAAAATATCAGCAACGGCGAATTCTGCTGATTATGAGAGCCCGATATGTCTCCTTCGCCGCCTGACTGTGCTTCCCTTGATGGACTGTTTCACCCTGACGGTCCCGGTGTTTCCTCCGCAGGCTGCACTTCACTCAGCTGCTTCTTCCCACTTGAACCTGAATAACAAACTGGGGCTCGGTGCTCACACCGGGACCGTCAGGGTGAAACAGTCCATCGAGGTGCTGCGGTGTTCGGCTGCACAGATAGGAAACACCTCGGCTGACAGGATGTACCACTCTGTTTGAAAAATAAATCATCTTCTTCTTTTGGGTTTATAACAGCGGTTGTCAACCAGCGTTTTAGGTGCATTAGCACCACCTTCTGGTCCGGAGTGTGGACCAGAGATTAAATCCTACACATTAATCCTGTCTGTCTAATAAACTCAGTGAAAACTCTACTGCTGCTCCCACTTGGCAGGTTCATTAAAGTTTTAATGCTAAGCTCCTGAACTCCAGTCTTCCTCAGTTCTTCCTTCATATATTGTCTTTATTGATCATACTTAGTACAATCTATGCTTGCATGCATAACAGTCTCCTCAGCCAGCTGGAAAAAATATGTGCATATATCGGTATCGGGCACAGTGAGTTGGAAATATCGGCAAAAAATCCAATATCGTGCATCCCTAGTATAAAATGATATTCTGTTTGTCTCCTCCTACAGTAGGAGCTTAAACTTAAACTGCAGTTATATAAACCAGTTGTGCTTGTGGTCCAAAGGTTGCTGGTTCAAATCCCCACAGCCGTTGATCACGTCTCTATAAATAAGGTTCATCCTGCTCACCTTGACGATCTTCAGCTTGTGTCGGGGACTGGCTCGATAAAACACAGTAACCTGTGGAGACAGAAGTGTTTACAGCCAGCAAACAAAGTTTAATTCAAACAAACATCATTATAAACCTACGCAGGAATAAAAA